>NC_136509.1:5000-47500 GCF_053919585.1 Euprymna scolopes | reverse complement strand
GACTGATTAATTTTAACGTATCCAAAACCAAGCTCCTATCTTTTAATCAGAAACGCTCTAGCGTACACTTGGCCTCAATTAATATGAATGGCTCTCGTCTCGAAGAAGTTCTCTGCTTTGACAAGCTTCTGTATTTTATCTTCATTCCTGGCCGGAAATGGAAGACTTGCATCTAATCTATTATTAAGGTTGCTCAAGAAAATATCTTACACCGTATACAGTCTCTTACCTGTGCAAGAGCCAAATGTCTTAAAATTAAGTACTGTTACCACATCTGCTGAAGTGCTACTCGGATTATTCTATCCTGCATTAACAGCGTTCAAAACCGGATTCGACACCCTGTTGGGGACACCCTTTTCTCCTCTCTACAACCTATTTTCCACAGAAGACGCGTTGCCAGTGTGGCTCTGCTCTATCGTTATTTCAAGGCAGGTGCTCATCTGAACTTCAATCTATGGTTCCTTCTCCCTACATTGCTTTTACAAAAACACTTGTTTAACTTCAATTATTACAACCACTTTCCTCCAATTATTATCCGTACATAAATATTACGCAAAAGTTTTTTTTTCCTAGAATTTCCAGCTTCTAGAACTCTGTTCCGCTGGCTTTCTTCCCAACTTACTAGAACGTGGTCGTCTTCAAGACCATTGTATACATGTCTTTGTTGAACTGTCTCCTTGAATAATTAAATTCTACCAATCTTCCACCACTAACGATCACTACGCTGCTGTTTCAGTGTCTACCGTGCACTCATTAACCCTTATCCTCGAGTGGCCTTTGAACTTCTAGAAATGATTACTACCTTGTCAAAATATATCGGCGTAAATTAGCTTCCTTAAAACGTTTTTATAACAATTCCTAAAGTAAGAGAACGGATAAAAACATGAAAATGTAATCGACCCCAAAAAGAAGAAGAACGTGATACCCTCTCCACCAGATATTTCGGCAGAAGGGATACAAAGAGAAGAAACTATTCTCCGGATATTGAGCACTGGAAAGTAAACTCCTCCCCCACCAAAAAAGTAAATAAATAATTTAAAAATAAATAGCGAATGCCCGTGCGATCGCAAAAAAAAACAATAGCCAAGTAGACAGAACCCCTAAAAAAATGAAGATCTACCAAAAATTAATTCCAAAAACAATTAAATGAAATTTTTCGTCATTGTAATGACCCCCCCCCCATGTACTTTGTCATATTTTGGGGTTCGTTTTGTTTATGAAATTGTTAGGTGAAAGTACATGTGGTCTCATAAAGATTAATTACATTTATCGTTATTTTATGTTTTAACTGTTATTCCCGCACCCCCACCACAAAAAACAAAACAAAAAAAACAAAACAAATTGTATTTGTCATGTTTTGTCCCCCCTCGATCGCCAAACTTGAAAAATGCTAGAGATGACATGTCTCGTTGAACGATTGGTGGCCAAAATGTGGGTGCTCATTTTATGCTAAATTAATATGGAAAAGTTATCCCCCACTCAAAAATATTAATTTTCTTTCTTTTCAAAATTTCTTTCATATTATTTATAAAGGCTATTTAAACGTGTAAGGCCAAAAAAGTAGATCTTTATTTTTTAGGTGGGTCACATCGTAAAAAATTACCGATTTCTGTATAGCCGTTTATAGAATAATAAAAACAAATACATGAAATCTTTTCTCCAGTTTTTCGTAAGTGTTTTTTTTTTAATGTTTAAAAACAAAAGAATAAAAGCCAAACATTTTTCTATCTACTCAGAATTATTTTTTCAAGCTAGAAATTTATTGAGATTACCAAATTATTTTATTTGGTAATAGTTTTTTTTGTTTATGTTCCGAAGGGGCAAATAACTCTAAAACAGAGATTTTTTTTTAAATCGATGATGGAATAATAATTCCAAATAAATTTAGTTAAATATGTTATCAATATAATTATTGTCTCAAATTTATTAAATAGCGATTTTAAATAGAACAATTATAACAACACTTATAACAATTCTCTTGCTAGAAACATTAACTAAGATACCGCGATTTTATAAAATCTATTTTTCTTTATGTAATATGCAAATGAGATGATCTCTTTATTGTTTCTGGTTTGCAAGAATCATACTATATATAGAAATAAATGAGAGAGTAAAGTAAGGAAGCTTTTGTATATATTAATCAAATTGTGAACAAACAAACAGAGGAGCAGAAATGAATACGAATTTATATATATATATATATATATAAACACACATATATATGTGTGTATATATATATATATATATATATATATATATATATATATACAGGCGGCAAAAGGAAAGTCCGTGCTTGTAATTTAAAAAAAACTGCAAAGTTAAGCTAAATTTAATGTAACTGTTTAGACAACCTATATCTCATTTGATTCGCCTTTTATTTCTCTATATTTTCACCTGTTCATATTTGAGTTTTAATTGAAATATTCTAGTGTTCACGTCAATTTTTAAAAATAACTACAAATTACATTAAATTAAGCTTAAATTTGCAGTTTTTGAAAAAATTTCAAGTGCGGACTTTATTTTTGCCGACACTGTATATATGTGTGTGTATGTGTGTGTGTCTACACACAAATATAAATATATGCACACATATATATGTTGTTTATGATGGGGAAACGTGTGTACACGGAAAATTATTTGATCACTCTATGTATATACATTTTTTTCTTCAATTTGTTATCACTTTTTCAAGTTGACGTCGGGATATCTTACTAGATACCAAATATTCACCAGCTATTTTATATATTCAACCCGAGAAATATTTTTTAAATATTGAATGTCCCTTTATGTATAATTGTTTGAATTCCTCTTGCACTTGGGTCACCGGGTGTATTTTCCGGGTAGTTTTTGAAATTCTTTTTCACTAGACCTGTTGCTCCTATAATTGACGGAATTACTGAGATCTTCCTAAGATTCCAGTTTCTTTTTATGCCACACATAAGACGTTGGTATGTTGTTATCTTTTCCCTATCAGCTCTGTTTAACTCAGCATCATTGAGAACACTAACACTTACTAATGTTGCTCTTCTTTCCTTCTTGTTCCATATCACTATATCAGTTTTAATGGCTCCGTTTTCAAGGTACCTAGCTGTAGGAATTGCATAGTCATAGTGGATGGTGTATGACATTTACAACAATTCTTTATTGTATATATTTTCAGGATTCCTGCTACATTCGATATTCAACTTTTACAAATCGTCTAGTGGAGATATTTATATTTGTGCATATATGTATATGTATTTATGTTTGCATCTACGTTGATGTGATTGGTGATGTGAATCAATACCAAAGTTAATGTACGTTTATCTTTATACGTCTCAACGTACAACCGTATCTGTATACCACTGTATTGTTAAATATTACTCACATCTGTTTTTATTAACAAATTATTTGTGTTATTCTATTTTAAGATTTGCCTATACCTCAAAAGAATCTCATTATGTAAAGTTTTTGGTGTGATTTTTAAATTATATTTTTTGTATAATTCTTTTTACTTTTGCCAACTACATCATTTTGGACTTCGCTAATGCATTCAATCGTTTGTATATTTCGGCCAAGGGAGATGACGAAATTAGGTTTTTCGGTTCCTGAAGGCAGGTTTCAGCGCCCTCCAACATAACAGTGCTGGTCACCGATTTAATACTGACGAAGACCAACGTCGCTTAGTCTGGATTATCTTATGTGATCCATTGTGATTATGTGCTCTACTCACTATTCTTTTCTAAATTATACTATTTTCATTGTGTTGAATTTTGATATAAAAGTATGAAATTATTTTTATTGTTTTGAATAAAATTATTTTACTAGGTTTTGTCTTTCTAATCGAACAAATATAAAATTATTTCTTACATTGTCG
The DNA here is from genome assembly GCF_053919585.1 of Euprymna scolopes. Classification (NCBI taxonomy): domain Eukaryota; kingdom Metazoa; phylum Mollusca; class Cephalopoda; order Sepiida; family Sepiolidae; genus Euprymna; species Euprymna scolopes. The sequence goes on along the minus strand of NC_136509.1, from coordinate 43,644 downwards.
TTTTTAAGGTTTCTGCAGTGTTAGTATCTGGTCGTCCCCCAACAGTCATCTGTTATATTTGTGGTCGTGAATTTGGCACAAAATCTATTTCTATACATGAACCTCAGTGTTTGAAAAAATGGAAGATGGAAAATGAGAAACTGGCTAAAAAAGACCGCAGACCGGAACCGAAGAAACCAGAAATTGTCCCTATCCGAGGTGAGACTTTTTTATATTTATAGACATCAAGGTTGTTTATGGTATTACCGTCGGATGGCCGTTAATAATATTTTCATCGATTTGCTTGGTATATTCATGAAGTAGAATAACACATCTTAATTTAAATTAATTTAATTTAGCTAAAATGATCGGGGTTATATATCATTGAATTTGAACACTCTCACAGAATGCGTAAGTACCTATGCATATCCTGATTAATACGATTATCTGGAACCACTATATTCCTTTTAAAAACATGGAACATTCATGAAAAAGAGACAATAATGATTTCAATTTTAACTATATTTAATTTCCTTGACTAAATAATGTTTTCTTGAACTATAGAATGCTTTTGACGGCGAGTAATATAAATGCTCCCGTCTATCAGAACATTAGGTGTATCTTATATTAAAATATAAGCCGTCACTAACATCTAAATTTAAATATTTCCTGTACCACATAACCAAGCTGACAAGTTAAATACTTGCCTTTATATGAGGGTTCACCTTTCAATCATGCTTAGAAAACATATACATATTTAATTTAAAAAGGCACATTACTTTACACAATATTTAAGATTGTTAGAAAAAAACCTGTAAATAAGAGAAAAAATATAAAATAAGGATTTGCAAGAATCGATCTTTTAAATAATTGCTAGTGCTATATCTTTTGCTTGTGAGTACAATAATGACTTTGTGCGCATCTGTATGGAAAAAATGAAAAAACATGAAAGAAACGTTTCATTAGGGAAATAGATTGCATAATTTCTTTTTTTCAATTCATTTTAGATGGCGGGGTTGCTTTCAATCTCGTTCGAAACGTGTTTTACTTGGATAACGAAGGGGGAGTACACACACACATTATATATTTTCTACAGGGGATATACTTTATCAAGGCTCGAAAGCCACTCGAGGATAAGGGTGAATGAGTGTACAGTGCTCAGCAAAACAACCGCGTATACATGTTATGGGTGAAAATTGGTTATACCTTGATGATTTAAGGGGACGATTCAACAAAAACTTTTATATATTGGACTTGAAGACAACCAGGTTATAGTCGGTGGGAAGCAGGTCAGTGGCGCAAAATTCGTCTGGTAAGTAGTTCTAGAAAAGTAACTTTGTTCATGGAATTTGCATTTAGATTTAGACACAGATAGAGAGTGGGGAATTCTTAATAGTCCTTGACCGTTTTTGTGGAAGTTGGGAAGGGAAACCATAGATTAAAGGTCAGACAAGCACTTCCCGTGAAAATAACGATAGAGCAGAGTCAGGCTCGCAAGTCTCTTTTATGAGAAAGAGGGTGTAGGAACGAGAAAAGGGAAATACCTATTAGGTTTTAGATTCGGTTTGAACTCTGTTAAAGCTGGGTAGGGTGGTCTGAGCAGTTCCTGTCCGGATGTGGCAACAGTATTCAACCTAAAGACGATTTTGGCTCTTATACATGCAGAAAATTACATCGAGAGTAAGATATCTTCTGGAGCGGTAAAATGACGCAGGCATTTTTATAGCGACCTTAGTAATAGATTTGATGAAAGTCTTCCGTTTTAGGTTGTGAGTTAAGGAACTTGTTAAAGCAAAGAGCTTCTTCGAAACGAGAGCCATTCATATAAATTGGAGCCAAGTGGGAATCGGTGTTTATGGTGAAAATATAGGTTTTGAATGCATTAAAATTAACTAACCACCTTTTTCCTCATTGCAGCACGTGCTCAAGGTCGGAGGAGAGAGACACAGGGAGATCTTGTCGTTATTGGTCTTTAAAGTGTTGGCATAAATGTTAGTGTTGTATACGTGCATATTGATGAATGAACTCAGAATGTAATTTGGGAGATCAGTAATGAATATAAGGAAGATAGTTGGGTCTACAATGGATCTTTGAGGCACACTAGCGTTAATACTTTGAGCTTCGGACTTTTAACCATTGACGGTTACTTGGATAAACTTATCGGAGAGAACACATTCGATGATTTAGAAAACATTTCCTGATATTCCATAACTGTAAATCTTGTAAAGTAGACCTTTATGTCAAACCCTATCAAATCCTTTTGATATGCTAAGACCTACTGCCGTGGAATAGAAATTCTTATCGAAAGATTCACTGATCTTATGTGAAATCACAGTCAGTACATCAGTTATAGATCTTGCAGAATGGAAATCATATTGCTAGCTACTGAGTAGGTTGTTTTTAAACATATTGCATACTGTTTTTCTGTCGTCTTTTACACCATTAAATTCACTAATGTACGTAATTGTAAAAAATATTCACAAATGTACGTAATTGTAAAATTATTTTTCTAATTTTTTATCAGTTATCCCTGAAGTTTAAATGAGCGAATATCCCGACAACTAAATATTCAACCGTCCTTTTTCTATTAGTAAATAATACAAATCATTACAATTCTTATTAAAAAAATTATAAGAAAAAATTCGTCTACCAATACTTCACATGCCTGAACTATTTGAATGAAACAGCAGTTAATATTATCCTTTATCAGACACATACAATAATAATTTAATTCACTAAAAACGCATGAAACTATTATATGAATGTAATATACATTTTCTTATACAAAACTAGCAAAATGCATGTTTCCGATATATAGCATTAGTTTTCAATTTCATTTTTATTTTCTGTTTGTGGGATGCGAATACAATGACATGCCACCTCTTTGTACAACTTATAATGTGCTCACGTTACATATTTCATGATTTATAATGATGTGTTCATTAGTTTATGCATTTATTTCGCACATACATATTGACGCTCATGTGAACACATGGGTCTGGTTAGATTTTATTACATAATATAACTCCAAATTTGATATAGAACAACTTTCTTCTCTAAATTGACAAAAAATTGTTCAATACTCTAAATAAATGTTTTAAAATTAAAATGAACAGCTTTCTACTTTCTTCAAAATTTACGAATCTTTGAGTGTTATGGTTCATATAGGCGCTTCATCCAGGTTTATCGTTAATAAAATTACCTAATTAGCTGTACGTGAATACAGTTGCATCAGTATCATCTTGTTTTTGCCTTGTTTTGTGTATTTCCGTCGTGTCTATAATCTTATTATACACTCTTTTACTTGCATATCATCATCGTCGTCGATTACTACACAGGACACACAGGATTTCTTTAAAATGGAGAATTGATTTACACGAAGGACATACGAGGGGTGTTCAAATAGTAAACTCTCCTACTTTCATATTATGCATTCATAAAAGTTTCATCTCTTTGTTGCAGATATTGACAGTGTAAGACTCTAAGAAAGCAACATATGTAATTGATGTGCTCAGAAGCAGAAATGCGCTATTGAATTCCTGGCAAAAATACAGCGAGAATAGTGGTACGTAGAAAAATAAATTTTGAAGCACAAAAGATTACTCGTTTTAATAGCCCCACTTCCGTCTTTGTGTCTTTTCAATTTTTTTTTGGGGGGAGGGCTTTACTTTTGGAACGTACATTTTATAGTAACATGGCTATTAGAAAAATCAATTATATATATATATATATGTATATATATATATATATATATATATAGTAATTTATAAAATATATATGGCGATTAAGCGACACTAGCGTTTAATAAATTATGCCTCCATGAAAAATTTTCTATCCTGTACTTTAAAGAACCTCAAAATCTATTAAACTGTAGGCGGGAAATAGCAAACAACTGTGTTCACAAAATAAAACTTACTCTAGGATAGCGATACAAAATAGCTTTAAAACTAACAATAACAATAGAAAACAAACAAATAAATAAATTAAATAAACATGAATATACATAAACGATCACACGCATATGTGTATATATATATGTATATATATATATATATATATATATATATATATATATATATGTATATATATGTGCATTATTGTGTACACATAGGTATATTTATATGTATATATAAAAAAAAAGAAAAAAAGGAGAACGGCCACCTAAAACCACTAACCTAGCTCTAAAACAGATCCTTTGTTTGATAAAATGCATGCCCATTGGCTGGTAAGAAGGGGCGTGGTGGATATTAGAAAGCTGATTGGCCAACTAGTAATCCTCAACATGTATAAAAACAAGAAGCAACGACAGAATTCGCGCATAAGCCTGACGAATCCTATAGTTGGATGAAACGCAGAATATTCAGTGTAGCTTAATCGCCATATATATTTTATAAATTACTATATATATATATATATATATATATATATATATATATATATATATATATATATATATATATATCCGAAGGCAGAACCGTAGTCCATTTTACACAAGCACATATACAAGATTCAATAAATCATAAAATATATCGGTTAAATGCATTTTGAGATCTTACAATTAAAATCTTTAAAACATAAAGAATTATATATATATATATATATATATATATATATATATATATATAGGATGAAACACTAGTGTCGCTTAATCGCCATATATATTTTATAAATCACTAACTAGCTCTACCTACGTATTGAGCACTTTTGAAGTAAATACTTAAAGTTTACGCATAAATCTATACTTTCGTATAGTAAATTTATGTGAATAAATGAAATAGTTATATATATATATATATATATATATATATATATATATATATATATAAACAGTGAATTACAGACATGCATGTTTCGTCAGTGTAACTTGACTGTTTCTAGAAATCGAACTTTAGACCATATGTATTACGGTCTAGTGCGTTAATCGGTACGTCACGACGTCCTCGATCATTTACCAGTTATTTTTATCGCTTTTAAATTTATGTAGATATTTTTGTTGATTTTTAAACGATAATACGGTGAATTAGCGTTTTCAACCATATTTTTTGGACGTAAACAAATATTATTTTATTTATTTATTCCTTTTATTTTACTTATAAAACAATATATAGATAAGTGTTTATTGAGTTAAGAAATAGTGGCGAAAGGATAGCAGACATTGCCTGACTTTAGGCTTAAGTTATCACATATTTCATTCATCCCACCTTTATTATGTTTTTGAGACGAGCGCCGATTTCTGAGTCTACCCCGTTTCAAAATTTGTCAAGAAAGAGACCACAATACATTCGCTGAACTTCCGAATCTCGACTCCTGTTTATCTGCTGAGGTTATATTTTAACTACGAATGCGATAATCATTCTTAATTTTTTTCCGACCACTCTTCCCTACATTCGAATAAAAGCTTTCATTATCTAACATTTATACCAAAGTCAGAACTGTTTAGTAATCAAGTGATAATTTTTACATGAAAGTTGTATTTTTCCGATTGATTTTTCCCATGGCATTTGTAACTACATATATATATATTTTAATATTTTTCCTATTTAATTGCTGATGTCAGAATTTTTGTATTGGTTTATTACTATGCTACGAATAACCAACTGACTTATTAATACCATCAAACTAAGATAGTATGTAAATGCTATAAATACTTTGTCACTTTGTATTAATTATTGTTCTCATCTTTGATGTTATTCTTACAATATTTTGGTCGATGTAACCTACGATCTTCATGTGCGTCTAGTAGAATAGGGAAATCTTTTATGTCAAACTCAGAAATCGATACAGAATTTTGATTAGAACACTGTATTTCATCTACAGAGTTGAGGTAACCTGATCTCGTTCCGTCAACTATGACCAGGTAGAAAGTCTTCAATAATACGTAATTATAATCTTAGTAATTATTATTTTACTGAAGTAATTATAATCTTACTGAAGATTTAATCTTCAATATCCACCAGACTATCACTTACAACCTTTATCCATTGCACTACGGGTCACTGCAGACACACCTGAATAGGATCGATTGTTATATCAACTGAAACGTTTAAAAAATACATCCAAGATGAAAAAGCCAATCCTAATATTCTAAAGAATACAAATTATTATTCAAAAATAATATAAACAACTGTAATATTCAATTTATAATTTTACAATAATCTCCTCGTCTTATTATTTGTTTAAAATTTTTTGATTACATTTATATTTTTTTATTTATCCGAGAGCAAATATATCAAAATGTTATGCATAAAAAAGCATTAGTGTTTTCTTTTTCGTTACTTTTTGCAGTGGATGGTACTTATGATATGAATGCTATAAACGAAGCGGCCTGGAAAGCGTCTCAGGCTGCTTTGGTACCCTGTAGTGTCTGCAGTCGCACTTTCCAGCCTGACAGACTCGTTATCCATCAGAGGAGTTGCAGACCAAAGAAAAAATAAACTTCCTTTCTGTCTATCTAAAGATCTGGCATGGACAGGGATCGAGGATTTGGTGGAGATGACAAAGTGGCGAATCTTTTTACTTACTCCAACACACATGCATATACCAACACAATTCAAATTATTGGCTTTTTATTATTTGACCTCAATTCGAAATTTCGATGCATAAAACTTTTGTTAAAATGTAAAAGATTAAATAAAAACGCAAATTAAATGTATTTCACTTATTCATTTTATTATGTGTGATATTTTTATAGGCACCGCCAAAAATGGCCGCAAAATAAAGTTGTTGTTGTTTTTTAAAACTAAATTACATTTATTAAAATCCATTCTTTCTGAGTAACTTTTTTTTCCAGAAAGATAAAACCCTGAATTTTATCATATAGAAAACAGAATAATGTAAAACTTTTTCTACTATTTTTAATTAAATTTTAAATGTTAAATTTTCCCCAAAAGTTAACAATTGACATTTTTTGTCTTGCACAAAAAACGTACTTAAATATTTAAAAAAAAAGGTTTTTGAAATAATTAATTTATTTATTTATTGTCTAACTAAGATTTAGGATGATTTTCTAAGAGAATATGCAAAAATATTATAATATAAGTACCTGAATTTCAAATAATTCCACTTATTCATATAGGTAACCAGATATTTCGCGTCGATGTAGAGTCGAGATCGACTCTGTTTACGTTTGCGTTTTATAAGAAGAAAACTATGGAAGACCAAACAGGCCAAAAAGACTTATTTTTCAGTGACGAAAATTTCAATGTATTATTAAGCTGAGGCTGGCCAGTACCAGATGGGTGACCATTTGTATGAGTTTGGTTTTTAATGTGTATGTGTGTGGGGGCCAGACTCCCCAAAATGGGGGGGGGGCAATTTAAAGCAGAATAAAAAAAAATTATTTCAGCGCGTTTGGTCCACCGTAGTCGAAAGGCGGCAAACGTTTTCAAACGGGATCGAAAAAATGATGCTATTTTTAACACAAAGGGCACAACATTTATCGAATTTTGTTTTTGTATCGATTATTCAAAGCATGCCCTGTTTAATAATGGTCATGCATTATTCGGCTCGCTAAAAAAAAATTGTTTATTTATAAAAAATTTTAAAATGGCTTTTTCGTATAAATATTAAAAAAATTTTTTTGTTGTTTTGCTTAACTTAAATTAATTATTTTACTTAACATATTCACCGAATTTCACACTTCAAAACTCAAAAGCGGGATAATTAAACACAATCGAAGTTCTGATATTCAGACGTCAAAATAAGGTATGCAAACAATTTTTTTTTTTTAATCTATAATTCTGTCCCTTACAACAACACAATATGTTTTGTTCAGTTTCAGATGATTATTTTAAGCATATTTGTTCCCACTTCAAAACAAGGGGGGGGTTGTAAGCAAAAAAATATATATATAAATATCGTTTATGAAAAATAAGTACACTGTTATAAAGCTCATTCTTCTCCTAATAATCGCTGAAAATTTCGTATTGATCGGATAGTTACCTGATTTTTGGTAGATTTTTAAAAAGACGGTCCGTCAAAAAGTACTGACCTGCCCCCCCCCCCAGTTTTGGCGGTGCCTATATTTTTAGTATAGGGGGGATATTGTTTGTTCTAGAAACTGTAAAGTTATTTATTGCAGGATGATTTGTATGGAAACAAAATACGAACTTTATGTCAAATGAAGGAATAAATATAAAGCCTGTGTGAACAGTACGAATTTATTAATGAAACTAAACGAATAAAGGAAAATAAAACACGTTTCACCCTAAAAGCTACGGTTGCTATGTTACAAACAGATTATAATATATATACATATATATATATATATATATATATATATATATGCATGCATGTATGTGTGTGTATGTGTGTGTGTTATAGATACTTTGAAAATAGCTCTGCATCAACTGTTTCAACGTCTTATAGCTACACATGTATACGTGCATAAAATAAACATACACATTAATGTAACGCAGTTTTTATACGCCGTTGCTGATGCATTTCATTTCAACGGTTTTAAAAATATATACACACATGCATGAAACACGTGTATTAATTTATTATTAATGGCATGGACATCAGCGTGTTGCGATCCCCGTCCTTTTATGCACGTACATTGAAATTTATATTTATAGAGAGAATTTTTAAAATTATGAATAAAGAAGAAAAATCAAAAATTGATTTTATTAGCAGAACCAGATTTTAATTTTTATTTGTTTTAAATTAAATATTTTCTGAACTTTTCAAAGTTTAGACATCATGTATTAGAAATTCATAAATTGAAAATACCATTTCTCTAAGTGTTATATCTTAAGCTTATGAAAAGAAAATTGAAAGTAGTTGACTCTTTCAGTCCTCTACCTTAGAGTAGGTATACAGGAACAAATTTCGGTATCAACTATAAAATCCGTCTTATCTAATACAGCGACGCCATTTCTTATTCTTATATAATTTATCACCCTTCCATTCTTTTTTGAAAAGAAGAAGCTCGCACAATCTTCAAAGGTGTAATACAAAAAGGTAATGTTTAATTTTGATCGGATGCCTTTGTTGTATCAAATGTGAAACTCGAACTTATGAATAAAGAAGAAAAATCAAAAATTGATTTTATTAGCAGTTTTGTGTCCGTGACGATGTTAATAAAATGGACATATATCGCAAGCTCCCGATAGTTTGGTCCATAAAATGCACGGTAGCAATATAGAAGAGATGGAACATACTAGTAGAATGCCCACGTGCGTCGTGGATAATTAAAAATTAATAGAAAATAAAATATTATCGGTGGAGCGCAACTACGCTGAGTAACGTGATTGGTCAATAAATGATTAAAATCAGTTCAGTGTCATAGCAGCTTTTTTCAAAAATAATTTTAAAATAATTTTTTACTACTAGAGATACATTATTAGTTCTGCAAGGCGATGTTTAAAGTAATATAGCATTGACTTATGAATTGTTTAATACTAGTGGTAATTGTGGAAATTCCAAAATTGTCTCATTCAAATTGTTGTCGTGCTTAAAAGTACTTCTAAGCGAACTCAGATCTTATGATATTACTCCTCTATTTTTATTCAAACTAAAGGTAACTTATCTAAGTACGCTGGTTAATGTATCGCAGTTTTATGATATATATATATATATATATATATATATATATATTAATTATTTTTTACTATAATAATTAAATACCTACAGACACTAGTGTTTCATCCTTTCGGGAATCTTCAGTGCAGGGTGTCACGAGTAATACCAGTCGAACGATTTGAACCCCGCAACACGAGACATCTCTGGCTCGATTAGCGAAGATTAATCAATTCGGCTACCATTAACCGCGTGAAATAAAGTTGAATTTAAACATCTTAATTTTAAATGTTCATTTACGTCAGTCAGACAGTGATCTAATCGTTATACGATGATCTATGCATAAGAGCTAAATTGACCGACTTTAATTCAACTGAAAGTGCTCAACGATAAGAAACGATAAGAAACGAATTTCTTAAAGGGGCTGTCATAATTATTTTTTACTATAATAACTAAATTATATATATATATATATATATATATATATATATATATATATATATATATAAGTGGTGATAATAGCTTAATATTGTAAACACGTTCAGAGCTCAAAATACATTTTTGTAAAATTACATTTTCCCCCAAACAAGGCACGTTGCCACTTTGATGTAGGGGGCTACTATCAGGGACATAAGCTACATGGGTACTATGTAGGGTGTTGGGCAGCAAAATATCGGTTCACGTTACACTTGAACTTCTGCATGTCAGTACAGTTGGGGAAGCAGGAACTCGGAAGGGAATTCCAAAGTCTAGCGGTTCTAGGGAAGAAACTACTGGAGTAGTAGGCTCTCTTACATCTAGGCATCCCTACTGTGAAGGGGTGTGATTTAGCTGCTTGTCAGGTTTGTCGGGGGTATTTCCATCGAGGAGGTACAAGTGCTTGCAATTCGTCAGAGCATTCACCGTTAAAGTATTTGTAGAACGGGCAGAGGGATGCAACATTTTGTCGAGGTTGAAGCTGAGATGACAGTTCAGGACTCATCAGATTGGCGACTCTCTTTTGAACCGTGTCTAGGAGCGAGAGACTAGTAACAGATGCACCAGCCCAAATATGACAACAATACTCCATACATGGGCGAATGGTGGCCTTATAGAGGTACAGGATACTTTCGGGCGTTAGTAGCTTTCTAGCACGGTAGAGAAAACCTTCCTTCTTCCCAGCGGTCATGGCAATACTCTCAATGTAATTGTTCCAACTCATGTTTCCTGTGAACGTTAGGCCGAGGAGTTTAAAAGATGTTCTTTCAGATAAAGAGTCATTGGCCATTGCTACTGGTCGTAGAGAAGGTTTCTTGTAATTATTGAAGGAAACAAGTTTAGTTTTGGCAGCATTGAATCCATTTTTGTCCCCATTCCACTATAGATCGGAAGTTATCCTCTAGTGTTTCTGCTATTTCTTTAGATATGTGTTCATTTGTTTTCCTGTCGTGTCTGTTATAGATCGTGGTGTCATCAGCATATATACCCATCTCACAGACACTTTTGTCAGGGAGGTCATTTATGAATATTAGGAATAATAGAGGTCCAAGGATAGACACGGTCGACACTTCCGCATTTATATCATGTTGTTCAGATATACGACCGTCGAGGAAAACGTGGATTTTTCTCTTATCTAAGAAGGATTTAATTATATTAAGTATTCTTCTAGTGATACCGTATGGTCTGACTTTCCTAAGAAGACCTTCATGCCATGCCCTGTCAAAAGCCTTAGATATATCTATAGCTACCGCTCTGCCCTCCCCCGCTTTGTCCAGTGAATGATATATACGTTCAGAGATTAGGATGTCTGCTGTGGAATGGGCTTGCCTAAATCCATATTATTGGTCAGTCAGAAGTTAGGATATGTAAGGTGATGGACTAGAGCTTGGTTAATTCTGGTCTCAAATATTTTAGCGAAAAGTGGGAGGAGCTAATGGGGCGATAATTTACTGGGTCAGTTCTCTCGCCAAAATTCTTGAAAACTGGTACCACAGAAGCAGTTGTTCAGCAGACAGGAAAGCAAGATTCATTAAGGCATTTGTTGTAAAGTTTGGAGAGAACTGGAGCTACTTCGGCGAAGCACTTTTTTAATAGCACAGCTGGGACGAAATCAGGTCCACGTGCTTTTGCAGTGTCAAGATTTCTTATGATAGCATGCACCTGAGCACGGGTGATTTTTAGCTCGTCTAGTGTGGCGTCTATCCGCAAAGGAAAGTCAGGGAGGGGGTGATTAGCAGGCTCCAGTGTGGAGCTGGAGGCAAACCGACTGGCAAGCATGTTAGCCTTCTCGGTTGCTGAACAAACAACCTCATGATTGTTGGCTAGTGGGGGAATTGTTGATTGCCCATTATTTACTACACTGTTGTAGATTTTCCAGAAGTCATGAGTTCCCAATTTCTGTGCTTCGATGCGTTTTTTTTTTCTTTTAGTGGTTTCAGTAAATTCTCTTTTAGCTGTCGCTATTTCTTTCTTACAGTTACTTCTGTCTTCTATATACTTCTGGCTGTTTGAACTGGACTTATGTCGGTTAAATCTGCGGTACGCATGCTGCCTTTGCGCTATAGTAGCTGCAAAAGTAGAAGTAAACCATTGGGGAGAGTGGGGCTTGCTACAAAATTTGCGCGTCAGAACATGTGCTTCAATTGCTGTTTTGAACCATTCAGTGGTTTCATTTGCGCACTGTTCAGCAGGAAGTGAAAAGATATTTCGCCATGGGGCGTCTCTGATAAGATCTCTGATAGCTTCCCAGTTAGCATTTTTATACAATAATTTAACATAATCTATGATTAAATTTTATATCTTAATTTTTATTTTTATTGCAGTAACCCTTATCCCTGAGTGGCTTCCGGGTCTTGATAAGTGGTGATCACTGTGTAAAAAAAAAATTCCAAAATCTCTTCTGCCCATTTTAAATCATACATTCCCTTGATAATAAAATACAATGTATTTTTAAAAAAAGGTTTCATCAGTTAATATTTTTACTATCACACTCAAGCAAATCAAAAACGATCACAATAGTCTAAAGTTTTTTTTATGATTTTATACTTATACTCTTCTGTGAAAGTGAAAGTTGATTTATTAAAACAATTATGAGCCTTGTTTTGCTTCAAAATTTCCACCATGTAAAGTGTATTAATGAAAATAATATTAAACTCAAATATTAAATATCATTATAATATATCGTATCGTAACTCTTATTCCATTAGGTTTGACAGAATATAATCAACAAATTAATTAAAAATAAGAAAATCCCCCGATATTCGTGGCAAAATGACGCTGAAACCTATGGGATGGGATATTCTATACTTAAGACAGAGGCAAAAAGAAATGTTGATCAACAAACATATACAAATATAAAGACGGCGGCGTTAAACAATTAGTATAAATTGTATTGATCAAAATTAATTATAGATTAAAAAAAAAACTGAAAGAGAAAAAACTAAAACAAAATAAAAGCTAATCAAGTTACTGGGTACGGGACCAATTAAACTAATCAATTTCACCGAGCAAAATTCGTCATTTCAATACAAAAGGTCTATGAAAATTTAATAATCAGCAAGAGAAAAAGAGAATAAACTCACACTTCCATTCTTATTATATTTGTGGTCTTCTCTATATTATGGGATAATATTAGTTAATATTTCTTTTGGTCGGATTATTTGTGTTTACAAGTAATCTAGTTTTCTATTATTATCCAGAGTATCTCGTCGCTGGTTGAAAAGCATCTCTTTTATTTATTTCCTCATATTCTCTCTTCTTTCTGCGTGATTCGCCGACCTATTTTTCTTCTTCTTCTTCCGCATACCGTACTTCCTAAGGCTTTTATGATGTTACGTAGTGGGTAGTATAAGGTCTCTATATATGTGTAAGCCGCTGTATACAACTTAGGAATGTGTATCGCGAGTGTATATAAAGTGCGTTAGGTATATGATGTGCACAGAGAGAAGTTTCTTTGTGTCATCTAGTGTTCAATAAATCCTTGTAGATGTGCGTGTTGCATGAGTAAGCGTATCAGAAATTTGGAGGAATTTTTGACACCTCAAACAGAAAACTGCGAATAAAATATAAAAAAAACTCGTAATTTCTCTTTTTAAAGTGGGTTGTTTATTTTCTGTATGGAATATGCTTCCAAAATAAACTATTAATATTGTTTAAAACATACTAGAAATATTATTTATAATTTAAAAAAAAAAACAGTGTTTACAAAATGTTTACAAAACGCCGGCGTGTCTTCATGTAGCCATTTTTTACGTAATGAAATCAATCGAGTAAAATATTTTTCACTTTTTAAAATTTAAAAATCTATCAAAATTTTTCTATTGGTTCAATTTTTACAATATTTTCAGGGTCAATGTAAAAGTTCATGCGCTTTCCGATAAACCAAATATAATATCTTAGACAAACGTTTTTTTTAATTTACCCCTCCATTTTAAAAGGTCTATTAAAATTTTAATAATTAATTTATGTATCAATGTTTTATATATCACAAATTGAAGATAAAAGATCAATAAAGAAAATATTCTAATTTAAAACAAAAAAGATAGTTTTTTGGAAATTTACCTGTAAAGTCCAAAGTGTAAAACCATTTTTAAAAAAAAACACGTTGATTGTTTTTATTTTAAATGAAAGCTCATGTTATGCTTATATTGTCATGTAAATACGCTGACGGCAAAATTTTCTATTTCATTCAATGTTTTCTTTTATTAGATATTTAAAAAAATTCAGTCGATAAAGAAGTATTAAAATATATCAATCAAAAACTCGTGTATTTCATTAAGAGAACTTTTAAAAAATCGGTGAACTGGATTTTTTGTTTTAGGGGAAAAACTTATAAGTGAATGTGCGTTTCTTTTTAACTACGGAGAACGAAACATACTAATTTTGGTTGTCACACGCAATAAAATTAAACATTATTTACGTCCATATATATATATATATTATTCCTTAATTGGAATTTTTTATTTTGAGATGAGCATTTTTATGTTAATCTTATTTTTATTTCGGACTATTAGTCTCATCTTTATTAGTTGTTGTTTGTTTTTATTGGTTCACAACGTTTCGGCCAACTTCCTCTGGCCTTCGTATGGTGGTAACCGCGACGGATAGGAACTTCGAATCTCCTAACTGCATTCTCAGCCATCACTGCCATCCGTAGTTGTCTTCGTCTCACCACCTTTTTTTTTTTTTTACCAATTACCTCTGGCACGCTTTGGGTGGGATTGAAACCGCTATCTTCAGACAATGTTCATCTGGAACCGTAGAGATTCAACGTCTCTATCAACTGCGCCACGGCACCGAAGGGCGATCAAGGTTGGATTCTTTGAACCTATAAATCCACATTTATTTATTATCTGATCTTCCATAGTCGGGTCCGTACCGATTGGTATATATATATATATTATTCCTTAATTGGAAACAACAACTAATAAAGATGAGACTAATAGTCCGAAATAAAAATAAGATTAACATTATTTATGTCCCTTTGACGAATCCATATTTGCTAAATTTCATATTAGCAGGAGGAGCTCTTTTAAGCTTCGCGCAAAGCACGTTACAAAAATGCAATTTTCTACGACCCTCGCTTTAAAAATCCTTTTATTTAAAAAATACATGGAATCTAAAATATAAATATGGATAAATTCTTAACAATGAAGAATGGAACCACCCATTTAATAGTATTTTTAGGTAAGTGATTTTTTGGCATTTATATATATATATATATATATATATATATATATATATATATATATATATATATATATATATATATATACAGTGATGATCATATTTATTGGCACGGTAAAATAAAAGTTAAATTTTGGCTAATAAATTCTAAAAAAGGGATTAAATTAAAGAAAATAACAAAGTATATTATGTATTTTTAACTGGCCTTTCCGATGCAGCAATCGGATTTTAGAAAAAAATAAATAACAAAGGAACAACAAACATGGGTTACAGGATATTTACTATGCAGATAACATAAAAGGGACGAAACACATTTCTTAGTGGTTATGCATCTTGCAAATAAAAAGTTATACCTTTGTTCATCCGGATCTTGGTTGATGAATCTGCCAAGATGAACATGAAATTTCTTTCAAAGAAATTATCAGGAGTCTACGGTCATATTTTAGACAGCTTTTATTTCAATGTTTCCTTGGAAGATTGCATACTTGTCTTATTCTCTGTTTAACCTCCTTTCCGGGTTATTATAGGCCCTGTCTCCAACACTCTTCGTCCGGTTAGCCCTCTCTCTAGCTTTATTTCCTTCTAACTCCTATCTCTCTTTGTATATATGTAACTATTCCTTGTTATGACGTAATTCAACTCACATCTTTTTAATGTGATTTTTTTAATCACGTTTTACTAGCTGTTAGAAACGTATTTTGTTTATCACCGCATTCTTTCCTTGATTGTTCTCAGTTAATCTACATATTTTACTAAACATTTTTATTTCAAATCATTCTCACTGCATACGTTTTTCTACACAACAGTTACAAAACAATAATAATGTTTATTATTCAACATTTTAAGTTTTTAAAAATAATAGCCGATGTTCTAAATCGACTATCAACAAGGTAACCCGATGTTGCCCCAGCATAATATAACAAGGTCGTCCTTGGTATTTATTTCTCCTGTGTTGTATATCGTAGCCCTGAAAAGTACAACGACATTGCGCCATCCTTCACCCCTGCATGCTGTGTACTACTTGTCTGCGCCTTTTCTCTTTCCTTTTCTTCGTCTTCTTCTCTCCATTCTTTTTCGTGTTGTAGGCAGGGTTTTTGTTCTCCCTTTCTCCTTACTCAAGCATATCCTTTACGCATGCTTGCAGACTAATGCATCTTTTTCTCTCCTAAATGCTTCTTCGCATTTTCTTTCTTTGCAGAGCCTCTCTCTATTTTCTTCATTTGTTTCACACAAACTCTCTCTCTTTAAGCTTTACACAGGCACACACACACACACACACACACACACTCTCTCTCTCTCTCTCTCTCTCTCTCTATCTATCTATCTATCTATCTATCTATCTATCTCCGTATGCAAATCTCTTCGCTGACAGCAATTATAAGGAAAGAAAAGAAAAAAAAACAAAATATTGACGATTCTGGATTCAGATTTAACAATCAATTTCCAAATTGAAATATGAAATAAAATATGTAATTCAATGACATGATTATCTTACACCTCTGCATCAGATAAAGTGTAATGGTGTTACACGTAACGCCATTTCATGATGAATTAATTCACGAAAATAAAGATAGTTTACATGTACTGCCTCCATGTCAGCTATTATTTTAGCTAGAGTGGTTTCGGACGGTATTAAGTTGTTTCCTTTACAATCTATACTGTGACTAAAATGGCAATTACTGAAAATCGTTTTTTTTTTTTTTTTTTTTTTTTTTTTTTTACTAAAGCCGAAAACTTCTGAAAATCGTCCGCGACTGAAACGAGTAAGCATTTTCTATCTAATTTGTTCTTGCAAGTAGCGTCATTTCCACTATTAAATTTATCTTTGTAACCACTATTCTTTCGTTATATAACTAGCCTGAATCGTCATCAGAATTTCTTTCATCTAGCACACTTGTAGCATCGCCATTACCTCCGTCACTGAACTCAGTTCTACTATCACTGAATTCTTATCATTTAACTAATCGCCACAACTACCATTCTCGACATATATCTCATCATTTTCATCAAGATCATCATAATCAAGGGACTTGTTCTTCATTATTTTTTTATTATTATTCTCTCTTTTTATAGCGGAGTTCGCCGACTTTTTTCGCCATCGCTTTTATAGCATTTCTTGGGGTTTTTTTCTTCCACAATGGATATATAAAGACACAGCAACCTTTCGCAGTCCCTCACCTCTGCATTTAGTTTGCTAATCTGCTACTCACATGTGCTCTTTTCTCCTCCCTTTTCTTCGTCTTCTCTCTTATTTTTCTTTTCGGAAGCAGTTGACCCGTCCTTTCTTTCTCCGCACAAGTATTCTTTACGCATGCGTGCAGATTTGTGTATCTTTTCTTTCTTTTCTAAATGGCTCTTCGCCTTTTCTTTCTCTATTTACAGAGCCTCTCTTTCTCCTTTTCTTAATTTT
Source organism: Euprymna scolopes (assembly GCF_053919585.1). NCBI lineage: Eukaryota > Metazoa > Mollusca > Cephalopoda > Sepiida > Sepiolidae > Euprymna > Euprymna scolopes. The sequence goes on along the minus strand of NC_136509.1, from coordinate 26,072 downwards.
TTTCACGCAGACGATAAGTAAAAAAACTAAAAAATTCGATGACAACTATTACAAGTAAAGAAACAAAATAAAACCAAATAATGATGATTCTTGGCTCAGCTTTGGAAATCAATTTTAAATTTAAAATATGAAATGCAATATTGTTTATTCTAATTACGTGATTAAATAACGAAATATGCATATAAAAGGAAAAAATTATTCAGAAAAATCCGTGTATTATACGCTTTCACTTTAATTCTTAGTTTTTTCTTCTTTTTATATTTTCTTCATTTTTTCATATTTTTAGCAAGATATTACAAAGTCTTCATCATACCGTTCTAATTATCTGTATATCCCGATATTAACCGCCTATTAAATAACTTTTGATTTTGATAAAAAAATTATCTCAATATTCCCCCCCTTTTTATGTTCGTCTTATTAATTTATTTACATTTTTATTGTTATATTAGAAAAATCAATTAAGATTTCTATGGTCCTCGCTCAAGCATGATCTAATTTTATTATATTTCGTGTTGATTTCTATTTACGTTACCTCCTAATGACCACACGTTGTACTATCATACATAAATTATTGAATGACTTGCATGAATTCGAGACGATCGAGAGAAAAATTAATAGTCACTCTTTGCAAACCTAATCGATTTCTTCAACTCTTCATCTTTATTAAAAATTTGTTTGCAAAACATTATTTTTGGAAATTAAGTGTATATAAAATTTGGTTGCATTTTGTATACTAAATTTTTTAAATCCGTATACATTCTATTTTTTGCAATTATTTTTTTCTATTAATAAATGTAAAAACCTAATGAATTCTAAATTTAAAAATAACAGTAAATTTCAGTCAAAAATTAGTATTCGTTTCGTCATGAGTTGTGCTTCTTAAATGCAAATGAATTAACTAGAAAAAGTTTTCCTTAATATTCTTTCGCGCGCTTTTTTTGTACTTGCCGCCGATGTTGCAACAATACGTGGAGTGAAAACTGCTACCGACAATTTGTAATGCAACCGTCCATAACACGTTAGGTCAACATTCTTTTTATGCTCACGCTTTCTACAACATGTTGTGTATTCTAATACAATAGTCACTTGCCATTTTAAAAAGTGTATTAATAATATTACCAATCATGATGATGATTACGATCACCATCATCATTATAATTATCTTCAGGGTTTATGATCACTCTTAATAGATGAACCCTGGTTTCATTTTACTTTATTGATGTCTGCGATTCAAAATTTGGGCTATAGTTGTAACGATAGATGCTACTAGTTTACGACACTATTTGTCCATAGTCATGTGTGACATATAGTGCTTGGTATTCCCAAATAGTCACGTATCTGGTACTGACTAGGTCCAATGTCGCTTAACTTCTATGACCTAACAAGAGCCCGAATGTACTCGTGATTAATCCGTATTGATAATGTTACCAATACATTTTTAAAGTATCTCAAAGATTTTCTTCTGAATAATTGAGTTTTTATATAAATACAGGAAGGTCTTGTATACCAAGATTCTTTATTTATGACCTCGACGTGATATAAACACACGACTTCTGGTCTTGTATGCTCATAATTTGTTTGGAGGCGAATGTGTTTGGCCATAATTAAATGATGAGTGTTAGGTCAGTTGATTTTCTTCGCAAATAGAATCGACCACAATACTTCGTCAACGTATAAATTTCAAGTTCAATTAACTTACTCTCCATGTATCACTTCGATCACGCTGCTTTGGTATCCATAAGTCCTCAATTATTTTTCAACTGAATTATTTATTGATTATAGTTAAAAAAGATTATTATTTCGAACGTTTCTAAATGCTGATAATAAAATCTCTGTTTGCATGTGAAGAATACTTGAAAACTACCGGAAGAAGCTTTTACTTATGGAACACTTAAAGTGCCACAACAAACTTCCATTTTTTTTTGTCATTTTTTCCTCGCATTCATTATTTACAATAAATCTTTTTTGATCTCTAAGAATTTTATCCTCTTTTCAAGTTTATTTTATGCGAACATACATTATAGTGTTTTAAAAAGCCCCAACCTCTTTATGTTTAGAATAGAGGCATTTTCTAATTATTCTGTTTATGCACTATTTTTACATCTGAAAACTCACTCAAATCACGCATATACACAAAAAAAAATAAAGAATCTAATTTTAATTTGTTGATGGGTTAAATTTGTCTTCTTTGACGGATTTCAGGCGCAAAAAGAAGAGCTTCTTTGCAAAGTCGTACAATTCAATATCAAGTCTATTAAGTTCCTTAATTTTTTCTAAAATCTGTTGGTCGACTCGAAGTGAGCTGGCTCTCGGTTTGGGATTTATTTTAATTCTATTTTTTAAAGAAATTCCCATCGAATGTTGGAGCAAAAATATACTTTCATTCATAAAATCAGTCATAGCATAAAACGGCATAGACAATAAATTGGTTTTGGCGCTTGACAATATTTTTTTCTGACGCACATCATAATCCATTCCAGTCAAATTATAACAGTTGACCTGACGCATATTAGCCAACATGTATGTCTGTCGATTCCGCGCTGGGTTCGTGGAACAATTCATGAAAGCCTCGAGAGTTACGTTAATCCACGTTAATCCTTTACGGCAAGGTGGAAAATCCGCAAGAGACGGTAGATGTCCGCGGCATTTGTGTAAGGTAGGCCAGTCGGCCCCACGTTGCGTATGTAACCATTCACTGAGGTAACGTGCAACCGGTTCACGTAAAATTGTTATATAACGATATCTGAAAGAAAAGAAAGAAGAAATACATTAGATTATTTCCGAGTCTTTTTATTAAATAAAAAGAAATTTCATTAGAAAAAAATGGGAATTATTTTGTGAACAAATAACTAAACTCACAATTCTGACAAATGTTTTATATATTATATAAAGGGTAGTTGTCTAGCTATTTGGAATGTCCTTCAGAAAACCCAGGAACTCACAAGATCACCTACAAAGTTAATAGGTTCTTTTTAAGCAATACCTTGGACAACATATTGACATATTTTGCAATGTTCATTCAATTTTATTTATTATATGAAGAGTAGTTGTCTGTTTGTGTGCATTCTACCTAAAATTTAGAAAAAACACATACTAACAAATGGTGATATATTACATTTAATCATTTTATCTGAAAAATAGCATGAACATATTTTTGTAATATTCATTCTTTTGTAAGTCAACTGATATAAAATTGGTGAGGGGAGTCGACAATGAGAGCGAGATTTTGCAGTTGCCAAAAATGGAGAACAGATGGTGGCGAAAGAAAAAGAGAAAATTTATATAGAGAAGGGGAAGATAAAATGAGAATGGAAGGTGAAGACAGTGAAGGATGGAGAGAGAGAAAGATACAGGAGAGAGAAGGGGAGGAGAGAAGAAAAGGAAGATATGAAGAGGAGCAGTAGAAAGAGACAGAGAGAAGCGGATAGAGAAGTATAACTTTTTCTAATATTATTGTTTATACATTCGAGTAACAGCGAGTAACAATGCTAGGTCTTTATAAGGAAGAGTCTCGAAACAAATTTTAAATCATAGAAAATAATTAAATAACCAGGAGATACACATCAATTTTTAAAAAAAGAATTGTTACATATTGACAGTTAAGGCTACAATCAATCGACCCTGAATTATTAGTAATGAGCGTATATGCACCGTTAAAAAATGACAAAAAAATAAGAAAGAACGAGCAAATTTTAAACAGGAAAGTTTTGAAAAAGGGACAGAAGATAAAAAAAAATCGTATAAATCTGTATAAACAGGAAATACGCGTCTCATTATAGAAATACATTGAACACTATAGGTAATTTAACTTGTGAGATTCTTGCTCAATTCCACACATTACTTGAAATGCATTCGCCCAGCAGTATTTCATCCATTAAATTGTGTGTAACAAGATGCTCTACTTCGCTCTCCCTCTCTCCCCCTCTCTCTCTCTTTAACACACATACACACACACACATATAGAGACTGTTTATTTAACAAACATTATTGTAAACATATGTGCATACATGTTTCTACAATGCCTCGTTTTAGAAACATCACTACATCAGGTCGTGGTGTTCATCTGAAAACCAAATTCAAGGATGTTAAATTCTTTGTATACTGACAATTTTATTTTATTTAAATTAAGGAGAGGAGAAATGGAGAAGAAGCAGTGTCAGTAAAACATGAAAACAAAACATAGGGAAAAAGGGGATGATGGAATGGATAAATGCGTGTGTTGGTCCGTATTAAGTTGGAAACGTGTTCTTAATTTCTATTGGTGAAAATCTTATATTTATGTTGTCTTTTCATTTACTATTCTTTGGAATCCTCACTTTGATCATATTGTTACTTAATATCAAGAGTTTTGGATTCAAGTTATGTATGTGTAAGCTATATGAAAATTACGTAGTGGTCAGAGCATATTTAAGTAAGTAGAAATACACACAACACAATTCGATATTATGAGCGACACAACATGCATAAACATTAAAGCCTCTTTTATATGTTAACTAGCGGGAATACCCAGCGTTGCTCTGGACCGTATAAACAATGAGAAAATTGAAGCTGATTTTGAACATATTTGTTATTATTCGGATAGAGAAATTTTTCATGTCTATGTATCATTAGCCTTTTCGAGCAAAATAATATTTTACTTACCCTAGGACGGGTATTACACGTATCAAATAATTGTACCTGTTCTACAATAAGTAATTTATACCATATATATGAAATAATGTTTTCTTTGCGGCGATGGGTAATATACAACACATATTTTAAATAATTTTACCTACCCTCGGACGGGTAATTAAAAAACATACATGAAACAATTTCACATACTATCGCCAGGTATTGTATAACATGTTAAATAATTTTTCTTACCACCAAGGTTACCATAATTTTAAGAAAACTGAAACAATTTTTAGAAAGTCGATCATTAGACTTTCCAAATTAGTACATAAATACATCATCTTGGTTAAGAATTAGGCAACCATTGTTTCATCATAAATTTCAATATTACTGGGTTTTTTCCTTCTTCACTATCGGCACTAAAATTGTAAGAAAAATTATGACATTTTTTAACAATGTCTCAGTAGGATTTTCAAATTAATGCATAAATACATTGACACAGTTAGGGATTAGACAACCCTTGCTTCATTATCAAATTCCACATTACTATGTTTCATTTTAATTTCCCACTTCGTGTATGTCTCGCAAAGGCTTTTCTCGCCGACAGTCCCAGGTGGTTATGATTGCTTAGAACTGTTTATATAGCCCCTAGATAATAATATTTACGATTTAGGAATGCGGGTAGCTTCTACATTTATTTATGTCGACTTTTATGAGATTCGCGCTATTTCGCTCTGTCCCCTGTTTGTCCTGCTTTTTAGTATAAATAAAGTGAAACTAAATTCAAACGGACATGTTCTCGGCATCGCGCCGGGAAACGTCCAGAAGCAATCAGCTTTGATCAATGTGGGGACAAACTCCTCTTATATCAGACAATTGCTATTCAATCTGGACAATAGGGAGCTAGTTTCCCCCTCCCCAACACCTGTTGGGAAAAAACAGTAAAAATCGGAAAAACAAAAAAGAAAACGCGAATGTGATGGAAAAATAAAACAGAAAAACGAACGTTAAAACTACTTTAAAAATCTGAAAAATAAAAACAAAAAAGGCACTGGCTTAAATAACCCTGTTTCAATATTAACATTTAAAAAATCGAAAACAAAAAAGACACCTGACACCACGATTCGAACCCAAAACCTTTAGATAACGAGGTGGGGCTCTAAGAAACTGAGCTAAGACGGCGTCGACGAAATTGGATCCGTTTTTTTTTAAATTTAAACTAAATCATGTTCCGACGTCATTTGCGCATACGTAGAAGCGAACTTGTCATGAGGGGACGGTTTTTGCTAACCCCTCCCTGTAGAAAACTGATGATTTTAGGGTGAGGAAATTTATGTTTTTGACCAATTTTTCGATATTTGTCGGGCAAAGGTTGGAACTTTAAAATGATACCGATCTCCTGAAAATCCGTGACCCGTGTGGAAAGTTTTTGCGAGACATACAAACACACATACATATATAAAAACAAACACACATACATACAAACACACATTTTCGCTTTTATATATATAGATGTGCGCCAGTTCGCATATATTCACATACGTTTGCAATGTATATACGTATGCACACAATACCCGTATCCACACGAGTACACATATATGCATAAACGCACAGATAAGCATAATAATATCCACGTATGCACACTCACGTATGCATGTAACACACACAAATATAAATGCGCATATATACAAACATACAATATACACATGATTGTTCGACTTCCAGCATTATATACTTTCGCGTTTTCGTGAATAGATTAATTGTTTTAGGTAATTTTCACAAACAGAAATTAAAAACAGATATTTTCAATACTGACAAACGCACGTATACGTCCTTTCCACCTCCGTCCTTCTCCCTCCCTCTACGTTTTGTCCTCACTTTCTGCTGACACTGTTTCCTCTCCATTCCTCTTCTCCTTAATGTGAATTAAATAAAACTTTCTGTATACAAACAATTTAACATTATTAAGTTTTGCTCTCAACACAATATCACGGCCTGATGAAGCGATATCTCTAAAAGAAGGCATTACAAGAACATGCATGCGCATATGTAGCCAATAATATTTATATAAATAAGCATACTATAAACATTGTTCATTCATCGAGCACTTTTTGATAAACCCAAGGGTTTCAGTGCATTTACGTCTATAAAACTAAAATTAATAATCATAATATATATGATTTCTTTAGCTCGACTTTTTTACAAAGGAGTCACTGCTTATCAAGGACCAGGTGCCACTGGAGGATAAGGGTTAATGAGTGTATATTATCAATGAGACAATATTATAGGAATCGTTAGTAGTGGAAATTTGGTAAATTAGATTACTTAAGGGGATGGCTCATCAAGAATTTGTTCACGTTGAACTTAAAAACGACCATATTGTAGTCAGTTCGAAAGCAGGAAAACAGGCGTGCAGTTCTAAGGAAGAAACTTTCTTCATGGAATCTACGTTTAAGGTTAGGCATAGATAAAGAGATGTGAGAAATTATTGATAGTAATTCCAGCTATACGAGTGTTTTTCGTGGAAGTCAGACCATGGGGTGCATATATTGGAGCTCTGACGAGAATTTGCGATGAAAATAACGATGAATCAGAGACACACAGATATATACATTATACTTTTCTTAATTTGTCTGTCTGTCCGTCCACTTTTTCTCCGAAACTACTGGGTCGATCTGTTATAATAATGTTCAGTGAGCTAAGTATTATGGTATCTATTCGATGCACAATGTAAGGTATTAATAGAGATTAGTCACCACAAATCAGTCATTGTAAAGTGTTTATCTATAAGGTGAAGGAATTTATTCCGAAGTTTTGTTTTTACTATTAGGATGAAGGGAGGATGAACCAAATTATTTTCCTTCCTCGATTATTAGATCTAGTTATATTAATATTATTAGTATTGTATTTAGTTTCGAAATTTTTACATACTATATTTTTAGCGCGTTGTTATTAATATTTTTTGTATCTATTAAATATTTCTTCATTGGGTGAGTTATTTTTTATTCTTCGTTCGATTGATTTCGGTATGTGCTTAATGATAAAGGGTTGGTGGTTGGAGTGTTGGTGTGGGGTTTGTGTTTGCCTTAGTCTGTGGTTTGTAGGTATTGGTGGTTAAATCAAAAGTAACGTCCAGAAAGTTTAATGTTGCTAGTAATTCCTCAAAGCCTTATATAGTGTTCTCCTGAATCCGTCGGAAGTTGGATTATTCACACTGCATAGCATCACCGAAGATAACGATATAAAAATCGAATATATAGGCTTATACAGGGACGACGACCTGGGGATAGTTAACAACACCACAAATATAAAATGTGACGGACTCAGAAGAACAGTGCATAAGGTTTTGAAGAATTTGGCCTCAAAATAGAAATTACAAGCAAATTAAACAAGTAAATTTTCTGAAAGTCACCTTCAATTTATTTACCAATGCCTACAAACCATACACTAAGGAAAACACAAACCCGACATATATCCATTAACACTCACACCACCAACCTTCTATAATTAATAGGGCTATGACAATAGAATATTCTCATCATTTTTTGGACTTTCGAGTATATATCCAACACAGTTAGACACAGTTAATCAATTGAGAACCACATCATTCTATATAAAAACGTATAAGATATTAACTGATATATTCTCGAGAGTAAAAATAATTAAAAGAATATTCTCTTGCCATAGACCTTATCATTAAGCATATACCTAAATCAATCGAACGTAGAATAAATAATAACTCGTCCAATGAAGAAATATTCAATAAATACAAAAATATTTATAACAACGCGCTAAAAAATACTGAATATAAAAATGTCTACATTAAATACAATAGCAATAATATTGATACAACTAGATCTAATAATTGAGGAGGAAAATAATTTGGTTCATGTCCCCTTCAGCCAAATGGTAAACACGAAACTTGGGAATAAATTCCTTCATTTATAGATAAACACTTGCCACTTAACAGTACAGTCTACAGCTGTACTGAAAACCTAGGAAGAATTACACAAAAAAGCACAATAATAAAATATTAAAGAAAAACATTCCAACTAGGGATTCTAATGATAGTTTTAATAGAAAGACCTGCAACTGTCAAAGACTTACCGAATGCCCACTAAGTAATAGTTGCTTCACATCCTAGGTGGCATACCAGGCTAGAATAATCCCCGTAGAAAACCCGGAAACAGAAAAATGCTACATAGATACTACTTCCTTGACCTTTAAACACAGATTCTATGGCCACATACTATCAAGGAATAATAAAACATATGCTATCGACACCTGACTCTTTGTACACTACTAGAGGCTAATCGAGGCGAAGAAAACACTTTCAATCGAATGGAAAAGTTTTAGAAAGGTTAAAACATGTAGTTCAGTAACTTCACCATGTTACCTATGTTTAGCGGAGAAATATGAGAGTTTTAAGGACCGGGATAAATTATTAAAAGTTTAATCAGCTAAAAACTGCAAGCATTTGGTAGATACCCTTTATATAAATTATAAAAAACTAATAGCACCCCCAGAAAAGTAACTGTAAACTCATAACCCCTCACTCCCATTCATAATCGATTAATAAATGAACAAAGGTAAAAGTAAATTGGATACAAAGTGGTCCCGATACACCAATAATTAATAACTATATTCACTATAAACAAACACACACCTAATTGATAACGACCTTCACCTAATTATGGAAGAAGACGCCAACATTAAGCAACTTAGAAAACTTTAAGGCAAGGACCATCTCCTAGTTCACTACCAGCTCCATCTTCAACGTCTGCCGCTTATACCAAACTAACTGAATAGCGACACATTTTGCCAACAATTATAGTAAGGTGAGTGCTCTTTACATATTTAATAATTAAACATCCGAAAACGTTTAACTAAAATAGTCTGTGGGTCGTGAACGCCTTTAATTTGAATGTTGATATGTACCAACAGGAATTATTATCGAAAAGCAACGCTACATTAAGAAACCGGCCGCATAATTTACCTCAAATGATAACGTAACACTCTAACCAGGAAAATAAAGTGCTTCAATTTTTTTTTCTTTTCGTAAGACTCACACATGTAATAACTATTATTATCTGTTTTTCTTTTTTATTTTGTGCGTACTTTAGGCACTGTCAAACGATTGTGAAGAATGGAGCGCATAACCCTGTGACGTCAGACTTGTGTTTACTATACGAAGTATAGAGCAACAAAAGTGACTTAATCATTTTTAAAACCTTTATTTATCTTCTTTAAACTGAAATAAATAATTAATCTTTGTTTTAATTTGGTTAAGTTTTAAGTTTACACAGTTTAAAGATAATAATATTACACATATTTGTACATTAAATATGAAATAATGTTTTACTAAATATGTATGACTGTTCATTTGGTTAATTACCGGTTTCCATACTTATTTGATGAATAGAAAAAACTATATATGGTAGTGATCTACAAAATGTTTATTTTTTTAGCAATAATATTTTATAATCCATTTAAATCTGGCGATGAAATAGCTGGCAAGAGTCATGTTTATAACTTAATATACAGAAAAAATTAAACACCATTAACATTTTGAAATAATGTAATTTTAATCGTTTTAACTACTAAAAATTAATTAATTTTTAGGAAGTTTCTTTTTTTCTTGGAAATTCAACTAGTAATAGTATGTATTAATTAGAAAAAACTATTAATAGCATAATAATATTAAATCTATATCAATTTTTTAATTACAACTTCAAGGTAAGTTTTTGTTCAATACGTGTATTTAAACTTTTAAAAAATAAATATTTTGTATTTATTGGAACTTTTATGTTTCATAATAAATAGAAATTAAGATCAATTTAAATATATTTTGTTCAAATTTCGAAAAATTAAAAATGGGGGACACGCACTAAAATAATATTTCCCTTTCATATATTTTACGGAAACTGCATTTTATATGTAATTTCAGTCTAAAATGGATAAGTATTGAAAATTTTACGGAAATCTGAATATTTGTTGATTTTTGCTAGATTTATGAAACACGGATATGTTTTCACGTTCGGAATGTTTGCTACATGATAACGGTATTTTAAAGCGTTAATTATGTAAACACGAATTTCGTCTCGCTATTTCATTATTTTAATACGATGGAATTTATTTTTAATTGATACTGGTTTATTTTGCCCTTCTGCTTTAAAATACTACCAAAGTTATATTGATAATATTAAATTATAATAAAGTTACACCATGTTACATATAGGAGGTAAGTCCATGGTGAATTTTGGGGGTGGCTAGCGTACTTTAAACACATATAACTAATATTTGTTTTGTGTTAACGTAAATAGGTCGTTAAGCTTAATAAACTGTTTTCACATCATTCCCCCAAATTCGCAAACACTTCCGTCGAACGGCCGGACGCGATGCAAACAATTCCGTCCGTACGACCCCACGAAATTCCGAAAAACTCCGTCGACACGACCCAACACAATGCGAACAATTCCGTCGATACGACCCGCAACACTACCAGAGCAACCACGGCAGATACTTGCTGAATGATTCTAGCGTCGTCTTTTTGTAACCCTTGTTTGAACTCATTTTCGCCGTAGGCGTTTGAAGATATTGGCTTCCTGAGATGAAATGCGCCTAACATTGATGCTTTTTGTTTTTCTACATACTTTTACAAAACTTAATTATGTTCTGTAAAACCAAAACAAAAAACAACAACCCACCTTTTCCCGCTTTTTCTTTTTTCCATTTCCCCTTTTTCTTTCTATCTCCCCCACTTCATGACTGGTTTCCTCACTTAAAATGTACCAAACATTAATACTGTAATCCTTTTCCCTCTTCCATTGCAAAACCCATTCATGTTCTGCATGTTAGGTAACAAAAGCGATAAAACTCACTATAAGACAACCAAACCAAGTACTACAAACTAGTGATTAAAGATACAAAGAGAATGGAGAATAAAAACCTTATACAAAATAACTGAATGCAACATGGATACTATTTCCAATATAACTGGATTCTTCATTAAATAACCCGAAAAGGGTTGATATGACGCAAACAACCAAACCAAACTAAGCCAAACCGTAGGTGTGCCCGACTAAGAAGTTGACACACAAATCTTGAGCGCTTCCGCGCATGTCCATTCCCCTCTTTCTGGATCTCGAGATCACACAAAATGGCAATGTGGGGCAGACCGCTTTTGCATGGTACTTCGTCTTAACAGTATGGTACCTGGAACTTCTTCAGTGGCGCTTTTTTGTTGTTGCATCATTGAACCTCTTCTGCTCTAGATCGTTGGGCACATCACTCTCTAAGGATCTTTCTTCATGTGGTCGTTCGTATAGCATTGGGAATTCATTATCTGTGGAGGTGATGTCGTCACAGATGGGGCAATCATTTCGGCAGGCTGGATTCACATCTTTTACGTGGCGCGGTATCCCATTAATTGAAATTGAGTGTAGACTATTGATTTTCATCACGGTTCCCAGGCAGAACTGCATCGTACATCTTCCCTCCGCATTATTCATCCAAACAGTATCTCCTTCCTTGTACTAACTATTCATGTATTTTCAGGGACCACCACTTCATCGACACCCTTAAAACGGATTCTATATGTAATTGCTATGTTTGTGGGTGCAGTCGTAGCCGTCTTATTGTCATTGGGCGCAACGTTGTGCCAGTACACTGCCTCCAAGATCATGCACCGTGTTTTTGCCGCAATTCACTTTATTATGCGATGGGACCTCTCGATTATTCCGTTTTCAGATAGTGCGTGGGCGCACCGAAATAGTATGGGCATATCCCAAATCCGTGCAAACTCAGTAAATCTTCATTGTCAGTAAGCAACTCAAAAAGCGGTCCCTTTTCACGAAACACAATTTCTAACTGCTTGACGACGCTAGTCGAGTCTTGTCACTGCAACTACTTTCAGATGACAAAACGTCTAGGACCACAGACTACCAACGTCAAGTACAACTAGGTAGCGAAATATATTATATCTATAGCAATCCTGTCCAATTTTCCGTGACATCAAAGCATATCGGGTTTCCAATGCTCTGGGGCTGAATCTATGGATTTGCAATCCTCAATCATCATCTGCACCTTAGCTTCGGTAATTTCTAGTGTTGATTAACTTTACAGAATGTTACATTCTCTTCCCACCGATGAACCGATCGATTACGTCTACTTAAGAAACATCGTATTCTGCGGCTATGGCACACATAAGTTCTCTGAGTTTCATCATCTAACGGATTTCATTTAACCATCGCTGTGGTACCCAAATTAGATAGCTCGGTTATCGTGAGACTTAAGGGGCCCAACATCAACCTTCAGTGCATATTCTAAGACCAATTCTCAGAGCGTGGGAAGGCAACGCCCAATTAACATTTTAGAGGCTGCTTTGGTGTGAACTCTCGCCTTTCAGTTATCCACCGATATACACATGCAAAGCTCGTTTGTAAAATTATGATTTTTTACTTTCCACTGCAATGTAAGGTTGACACCTCGCAGCACAGTATCAAGCTCAGTCAAGTTTATATGTTTCTCTTCATCCACCAATCGGAGCCAGCTTGCATCTTCCTCCACGGAACCGTTGCTTTCCACAACTACACCGGTGGCTAAGGAACAAGTGTCTACCCACACTGTAACATCCTGTCCACAAATACATCAGTCACCTTTTCCTGGATCGTCCTAGTCCACTCTCAAACAAATGTCTTTGATTATTCGTGCTAGAAGTGGGTTTTGCATTTCATTATCCCGTCAAATAGTCACATTGTTTGCCCTTCGTTTCACGAACGCCGTAGCGACACGTAATCGCCACAAACTGGGAAATGGCCAGTCAGTTTCTCGCACATTGAAAATAAAATTCAACCGGTTAGTTTATCGTGTACTACTGAAAGGTCACTTCAACGCAGCCATAGTAGTTTTCCTTGCTTCTCCTGGACACGTAATTCCAAAACGCGTGTGCCCAGTCCCAGCTATTTTGGGGTCTTGGTTGCCAGACAAACTTCCCCAAATGTTATCTGACATGTGTCGAAGAACACGTACTCTCATCTATAAAAATGTCTTCAATATAGGAAGACGTAGTCACGTTTATGATCTCATCCTGACTTAGGACGATATTAATAATTGCCCGCATTATTAAGGGGAGATATTGAGCCCAAATCCTAGGTGGGTAAGACGATGCCGTTGACTGGTAATTGCCACTGTTTGAAACAGCCAAAGAGATTTGTGGGCATGTACTTAAAAATGGACTCGGCACTGCAACGTTCGGTCCTTGCTGTCGCCATTGCCTTAATTTTAGCAAGTTAACATCCGCGTTGGTCACATACACGTTTACGTACTCATTTAGCTCCCGATAATCCATAACGGCCGAACCTTGGTTGTTTTGCTGTAGAACACCCATTAGGGAGATTAGACCTTTTGGGGTACCGGGTTAACTCTCCGGATACGGCAGAAATCAGGCATTATCGATCGACAGTTGTAGTTCCCTGTTATACTCTCTTGAATGTGTTCTGGGGATTGATATTTCCCAAGTCTATTTTTCAACATAATTGGAAGTTGGTCACTGGCTCATTTCCAAGATGCGGTATACTTCCGAGTGTTCTTTTCATACTCTGCGATGCAACCATGCTCGATAATGGTGATGGCAGCAAAATTTGCTTTGCTTAATTGTGGAAACTTAACCCCACCGCCACTAGACACAGCTACTCTTCCTAGCCGCTTAATTGCGTCCAGGTTAAGCAACAAATCAAATCCAAGTAGGTCTCTATTTACAACTAAAATTTATATGGTAATTCCGAGCTTAACACAGATATTAACTTGCACCATTCTAATTCCACAGCAGGCAAGTGTGCTTTCATCTGCTGTGAGCACATGTGCCACTTTCCTCGCATATTCATTATAACACGATTTGTGGATATGACTGCGTGCATTCAGTATCCACCAGTGCTGTACGTGGTATTATATTGATGCCAACAGTTACAAATGGTAATGCGCTATTTACAAGAGTTTGAGGGATGATATTAACGTTGAATTCTCACCCCCTGCTCGTTTCCCGGACAAAATCGAGCAATGTGCCCACGCCGGTAACATCGTTAACACATGCAAGTTCTTCGGGGCTTGTCACAAGCACTTCTGACTGTCTCACAATCCATTAGATTGTTTAATAATCCAATCTTATCCTAGGATATGGACCGTTACATTTATAACACCGTAACGAATAACCCATTTCGTTATATGTGCAGCTACTGCAGCCTCATTAAGTACAGTTCTTTTGTCGAGCTTAATCAAAATTAGCATGTTTCCCCACTTAATTGCAGGTACACAGCATGTCCACAGCTTAAAAAGCAACCTTACAATATTTATTTATGTAAATATGAACAAAACATAAAATATGGCACAAGGCAAGAAATTTAGCAGTCTAGTAGTCTCTTCCTGTTATGGTTCTCCATGTCATTGAATCAAGGCTTTTCAGACGAAGAGAGTGGGATTGTTCCTGTGCAATGATCTTTTCACTAGCAAATTATTCACGCCCAGGACCGTTTTAGAAACTCATTATAACCGGCTTATAAACAGACACTTTCAAGTCCAGCGGTGATGTGTACGTGATAAAGCAACAAGTGGAGAGGGACACTGGTAGTTGTAGTAACAATCCTACCCGTGGGTGGTCTATAGGCAAATGGTCTTTCCTTTTTCCTAAAGACAACAGAAGAGTTCGGCAGCGCTCGTGAACGATTGGATAGCACTGCCCATCCTCATGCGAGGGAACTAGAAAACGTGTTCAAACAAATTCTTACCCTCTCTAGTTTTCATACGGTGTTTTTTATTGTTGAAACTCGATATTATGACCACAAAAGTACATTCAACAATAAAAAACACCGTGTGAAAACAACGCTAGCAAATAAATACGGGGAACTCAAGGAAAGCGGACATTCGCCGGTAGTCGAATGGAAAATAATAAGACAAGCTACCACGTGTAGAATCCTAGACGCCCCATGTAGATTATGCCTTCATGAAAAATGTGCTATCCTGTACTTTAAAGAACCCCAACATCTATTAAACTGTAGAAGAGAAATAGCGAACAACTGTATTCACAAGAGAAAATTTACTCTAGGATAGCGATACAAAAAATTTTTGAAACTAAAAAAAAACAATAGAAAATAAACAAATAAATAAATTAAATTAACATGAATATAGATAAACGATCACACATATGTATGCATATATATATGTATATATGTGTGCATATATGTATGTACATATATATATTTATATATATAAACTAACATAAAATAAAATAAAAATTTTAAACAAAAACATAACCTAGATTTAAAACAGGTCAAGAAACTAGATATCCAGGCTAAATAGAGCACACACAAAGGAACAGGTCAACCAGAGGTCAAATAGGTCATTGGCTGATAGGAAGGGCGCGGTGGATACTAAAAAGCTGATTGGCTAACTAAAATCTCAATGGAAGGTGTGTATATAAAAAAGACAAGACAACCACAAAATTCGCGCATAAGCCTGAAAAGTCCAAGAGTGGATGAAACGCGGAATATTCAGTGTAGCTTAATCGCCATATATATTTTATAACTTACTATATCTATCTATCTATATAACTATCTATCTATCTATCTATCTATCTCTCTCTCTCTCTCTCTCTCTCTCTCTCTATATATATATATATATATATATATATATATATATATATATATATATATATATATATGCATGTATATATTTGAATTAGAATTTATTCAATCTAATTTTTCTTTTATTAGATATTAGCGGGTGGATTCCCGACGTTTCCCGTGTGCTGTAAACAAAACTCCCACCCCTTCAAAATATAAATCAAAACAACTTTTCTTTCAATCAAACTAGTAAGGCGTATCTGTGCGATCGAAAAAAAAATTAGCCGTGGTAGCCGGCCTCTGATGTAAAACATGGAAGAAGGGAAGAAGCCAAAAAATTACGACCAAACGTTTTTGTCCACACGACCATGAGTACTTATGATGTCACAGCGGTAGAAAATAAACATTTTAAACAATTTACTTTAATACGCATGCGTATCTTTTCGGTTTGTTGCAACGACCATGTTACTTTACAGTCCATACTGGAATTAAGTAGAATTTTTTAATCGAAATAAACGTATTTTATGTTTTAAAATGATTACTTATGACTTTTTGTGGTATTAGAAGAAAAAATGAAGCAGTTATGATATAAACAAAAGGTGATTTACGTAACCCTCGAAATAAGAAAAATGTTTGTTTTAATGAAATTAACCACTGATTAAAAGAAATGTTAAATAAATATAAAAAAGTATAAAACAAAGAATATTTTAAAATCTTTTAACCCTGTTTAAATGCAAAAAATTGTTAAAAAATATATAAAAGAATGTTTTATTTTTGTTTGTGTGTTTTAAAGAATCGTCTTTGGATTGGAATTTTTGTTGTTTTTTTAAATAAAAATGTAACTCTCGGTTGATTTAAACCTCTGTTAAAAATATCGAAATAATGAAACAGTTTTTTATATCATTATCCGCCGAAATTACAAAAAAAACTCTGTTAAATGCAAAAAGAAACGACCACCGATAGATGTACGTTAACCTCAATACTAATGCATATGAGACAACCTCCTAATCCACTGGACCACAGCGCTGATGGAGAAATCACGTTGGAAATTCTTTTATTTAAACAAGTTCAAAAAGCAATGCTTGACACATGTGCAGTTGTGTGAAATCGTTAAGAAATAGACGATTTTAACTGATCCTATCTTCATTTAAAAGTTTATTTTTATACGAAATAATTGACTATATATTACAATTTTTGCATATTATGCATCCGATGCATTGCTCTTTCCGATGGTACTGGTTATCCGTGTAGTTCGGTTAAGAAAATTTCTAATGTAATTGAAAGACTCGGAAATATTTGTAATGATAATATATATTTTTTAATTCTTCGCATGAAATGGAAGATTCTCTGCTGTTCCTATTTGCATGTGTTCTATTTCTAATATACTAGCGAGGCAAAACTGCATAGAATCGTCTATTTTTTTATTCGGCTTGTAATTATTTTGTTTACTATAATATTTAGATCATATGGATAAAGTACTCGCATTTTTGTATTAGTTGAATTCTTCGGATTACTGTTTTCATGTTGAATGTCATTTTCATAACGTTTCGATAAATGTAATGTCGAACTCGAGAATCTTTCTGCCGAACTCGGGAATCCGCACAGAATTTATTTAATTCACGGTGGTAGCGTGCTCTCGGATCCCATGTAAATGTTGAAAACTATACAAAGGTGAGACATGTTGTCCACTTAAAGCAAGGTTAGAAAAAAACATCAAAAAGCCATAATGCGCACAGAGATTGAAAAGTCGGGCATGGCTGACCATATATTGAGGGAAATAGGGAAATATAAGACAAAGTAAAAACTATAGACAGTGAAGATGACTAAAAAACAGCATATGTCCTGTGTAACGATCACTTACTAAGTAAAGCTATTATAATATTTAACATGATATGGAAACGTTAATTATAAATAATAAAGATTCTCGAGTTCGAAGACATGTATATAGTAATAAGTAGATAGTAACAATACATATATATAATAATGTGTATATATATATACATATATATATATAGAGAGAGAGAGACAGACAGAGACAGACAGAGAGAGAATGTAGTATGAAATAATGATAGTTACATCTAGAAATAAAATAGGTTTAAGTTTCCTAAAAATCGATGGAACGAAAGCATGCTACCACCGTGAATTAAATAAAGGTTTCTGTTCCAAATAACATGCAAATTCCTGAGTTCGACGGAAATATTCCAGAGTTCGACAAGATACACCTGAAGAAGGTTACATCGATAGAAACTGTGAGAATGATACTCAAAATGAGAATAGTAGTCTCAAATAATACAAATAACCAATCCTTAGCTAAAAATATCAGAAACATTATACTTGCATTTTCTTACTTATTTCATCATTTTTAATTTGGTGTATTTTAAGTATATTATTATCGACCTCATCAAAAGTATTATGCATATTATCTTGAAACTTTTCGTTGATTTGTATAAAAAAAAAAAACTTTTACGGGTTTCTTTAATAATAAAGACTCGTTCTGCACCTTCGGTTTATATATATATATATATATATATATATATATATATATATATATATATATATATATATATGTATATGTATATATATATGTATATATATATATATATGCATGTGTTTGTGTGTATAACAAATTGCATATAGCATCCACATGTATCTCATGTGAGGTATATATATATGTATGAATAAAAGATATAAATTTATATATTTTTTTCTATTTCCTTATTTATTGACGTGTGGAAACATTTTCAGTTATTGGCGTGTTGAAAGTTTTTTGTTAATATTTTAAAGTCATTTTATATTCCCACGCGTCAACAAACAAGAAATCAATGAGGAAAAGATATAAACATTAATGTATTTTCGTAGTAATGCTCATAATGGATATGTAGGTATGTGCGTGAAAAGAGAGAGAGTGTGACAGAAAGAAAGAGATAAAGTGATGGCGGAAATAGCGAGACAATATTGTAAAATTCCAAGCATTTTCTACGTTTACAACGTTTTAATATCCATGAAATATAATTCATTTAATTAACGCGTTAATGAAGAGAAATGTCGTAATAATAAAGATTCGTTCTTTACCTTCGATTTAATGAAATTCCGTCAAAATTTTTCTCCAAGTAATTCAGAGTTCTGGGAACGCATTCATGGAGCTCTGTCCAATCGGCATGGACGCCACACATCCAGTTGGTGGAGAGTCTGCTGTAGAGCCAAATATGCCCATTGGCTCCACGACAACGACAACCAGATGCTATCGGCTTTATACACAGGCAAGGAGTGTTCACATTTAATGAATGAACCAAAATTGAATCAAACATTTTCCCACCAGTTTTTTGAATATGTAGAAAAACAATAACATCTTGTTTTATGTCCAATTTAAACGATGTTTTAACTTGATTCGTTTGAAAAGCGGCTATTAACGAAGAGGATGGAGTTTGATACAAAAACACTCTCAGGTATTCTGAGAAAAAAAGAAGAAAGAAAACTATGGCACATACTGAAAAACAAAACATTGACTTCATCTTCGCCTCCTTTGTTTTATTATAATTCCGGTAAGAGTCCTTCTACGGATTTTAACCTACAAAATAGAATGTTTAATAGGTATTAGAACTTTAAAAATAGCAAAGATCTCACTTTGAAGTTTAAATGACATAGTATTGCATTTTACTATGTTCAAGGATAAGCAAAAGTATTATTACTATCATTTCATCTTAAACAAAGCACATTGTCACTACAATCGAGACCAATTCGGCAGGGCTACTATGTATGAAGTTAAGCAGCGAGATGATTGTTAATACTACACGTGAATTTCGGCATTAAAGCATCTATGAAGAATTCAGCTAGGTGCATTTGCACAGCTGAACAATCCCCCATCTCTGCATCCCTATACGCTAACTTATCAAGTCTGTTCATCCTACTTGCTAAGTATGGGGCTCTAGTCGCTTAACATAGTTTTAAGGGGTCAAAAAGGGTAAAAATTGAAAAAATCGTTATATATTTTGTACATTCATCTTAGTTTATTTTTAGTCAATTCATATTCTTGTCACCTTGGTACAGTGGTAGCCTCGCCAGCTTTGAAAGCTACAGTTTTGCTTTCAGTTTCGATTCAGGTTGATGGCAACAAAATACTTTTTTTCTTTTGAAATCACAACTCTACGGACAAACGAGGGCGCAATGGAATTTTTGTAGAAAGAATTTTTGACTATGCACATCTATTTAATAAAATACAATTTGTGACAAAATTTCAGGAAAAACTAATGGACGGTTATCTAGCAATAATCCGGATTAACGGACGCACGGACACACAGGCGCACGGACGCCACTGAAAACAAAGTTCCCTCTGTGATAAATCGGGGACCAATAGACAGGAAATCTGACAAATTAAAATAACATATTTAAACATATTTTACGATCGGGCAAAGCCGGGCAATCGCCGCTAGTTTTTAAATATAAATAACAACCATCTTGATTCCCAGAAACAACAAAACAACTTTTAACGCATAAACACACTACTTTTCCGTTTTGAATTCTTTTTTTAATTAATTGAATTTAATTTACTAATATTAATTGAGTTTCATCATGTTCTTTTTTTTTATGTAACTTTTTAGTTCAGTAATGCTTCTTTTGTTTAATTTTTGCTTCATTACAGGCTGATTATTCGATAACTTATTCATTAGATCTTACTTGCTAGGACCTCACCGATGATGTTATTTTTCAGCTCAAGTGCTTTAATGACATATATTATTAAGGCAGTGTCTTGCACATGGCATGTTAAATAAATACACGATCGTTAAACAGCTGTACAATGTAAGAAAGGTTGTAATTGTTTTACAGTTTAAATATTGGAAATCAAAGT